>NC_037681.1:83582845-83612845 GCF_003255815.1 Theropithecus gelada
AGCAGCTACACTGACAGTTTCTCATGTTCTAATTCACCTTCACAAATCCATGGCATCATTTTTTGGCTAAAGTAATGTCAGTTGGTGACATTTGCGGCAAGTATAAAAAGGACCCCCCATGGCAGCCATTTTTATTTGATTCTTAAGATCCAAAGGCTGCTGAAAGAACAATTGAATAAAGTTGGGGATTGGAGAAGCTTGATTTTCTTGTTCTCTGTGAAATGAAACTCCAGTCTTTTTCTTCCCTTTCCCCTTAAAAGCAAAAGTCTGCTAGGGGGTTGTAGCTGTGTCAAAGCCGCTGGGATGCCACTGCTGATCACTTTAATTACTACGACTAAGGAGGATAAAATTAAAAGTAGCACCATTGAAGCAGTGGAAGAAAGCTTGCCTAGATGTCGGTGAACTGTGAAATATAAAAATTGCATACCAATACATTTTTATGGAAAGGAAACAAGGAATTACATTACTTATTCTTGAAGAGTTTGTCCTTAAATTGTCAAGTTTTACTAGTGCATCTATCTATGGCAGATTGTAGACCATTTCAGAATGATAAGGAAAATAGTAACTTGAAGACATGCTGTGAAAGGGCTAAATATTATTAAAGTTTATGTCCAAAGTGGTTAGTTCTGATCCATCTATATTTGAATATTTCAAATTCACTGGATTGAAACAGGACTCCTTTTGCACCGTAGCAGGACTTTTGCCTTATCCTGAAGATGTTAGCAAAGAGAAAAGCAAAGCTTAAATGCTTTTACCACTTTTCCAAAGGCTTTTAATTTAAGGTTGGGAACCTAAGTTTTAAGTGAATGTAAACAAATTAGTTGCTCATCATCTCTCTGTATTCAGTGGCACAAAGGGAAATTTAAACTGATTTGTATAACCCAAGTATACATAAAGAACTGGGACTTTAAAAAATCATAATCACTGTAGGGCCTCAGAAAATGCTCTGAATAGCAGTTATGTAATAGATAGGGCCAGTGCTTTGATATCAAACAGACACTGATTTTAATTCTTACTATGCCATTTACAAGATGTATGACCTTGGGCGGTATATTTAAGTGAGATTCAGTTTTTATCAAATTGGAAGGATAGCAGCTATCTCACAGAGTTGTAAGGAGTAAATGAGATAACACATATACATGTGCAAACACACAGGGCACAGAGCTAGTATTTACTCAAAAATTTGTTACAAATTATAAAAAGATAGTCATGGGGAGGGAGACCTCCCAGAACTACAGCTTCTATCAAACCCTCCAAAGAATACACATCCATCTTACAAAAGCAAGATTATCCTTTATAACTCAGTCTAACTCTAAATAATACCATATAGGAAAAGGTGAATGTCATCAGACCCATTCTTACAAATAGGAAGTCTAACTACTTCCATTTATTTAAGTCTATCTAGACTACATAAGTAAATGAAAGATATATGGGTTTCCTATGTATTGGATTTTTGAAGTGTACTTATCTTTTAAGTAACAGCAGTTTTCTAAGTTGCCTTGCCTCTGCAACCCAGTGAAAAAAATTTTTTTTTTTTCCAGCACACATGATAAACATGATTTACTTACAGCTATGAGTCACTGTCTTTTTTTGAATGTAGAATGGTCAAAGCAGCTTTCAAAAACACATTTCTTAGGTTTAGGCAAACTCATTGTCAGAAATGTTATGAACGTATTAGAGCAGTTTGTGTTGAACGCTATACAAAAATAATAAGATAATCATTGTCCCTACTCTCTGGTCATTTTATCCTTAGACATAAACAGTATGGCTATTTTGAGTTTAAAAAAAATGCATAGATTGTATTGCTATCTATTCTTTCAGTATTATTGCAAAATATCTTTTAATGGAGCCTACATATAAAAATTAAAATGAACTAGTCTTACTTATGATAAACCTGGAGACTAATAAACTGAAAATTAGTGCTATCAATTAAACTAAAATTGGTGGCATAATCAATTACTATAATTACAAGCTTTTCCTTCATGACCTTAATAATTAACTTTTATTTTCTCAGTTTTTTTGTCTTAAGGGAAGTTAAAGGGTGAGAAAACAAACAACACAGATACGCCATCCCACTGGAGAGCTTCAGGCCCAAGCAAAATTGTCTCCGTGGTGTTAGGACATTAGTAGAAAAGTAAATTAAGGCAATCTGATAGGGAGCTAGAATTCTGTCAATCAGGCTCAAGATTTTGTGCTGTGTCCATAAACTTTGTTTACTGTAGGGTTTTATGAGTTGTAACCTGCCCTTGCAGTCTGTTAATGAGGCTAAATCTTGCTACTTGAGAATTGAATTACAGCACACCTCTGGGCTAATGGTTATAAACAGAAAGTCCCATTAGGGCTACATTCTGATTTGTTCATTTGCATTTTTTTCTATTGTATAGAGAACAATCATGAGTAAATAAGTACAAACAAACAATTTACATAGAAATTGATAAAGTGTTCCTAATTAGTATTTAGAGTTGGTTTTATTAATGATTGCCTACTTTAAATTGCACTCTTGGTAAGCTCTGGGAAAAATGTGCAGATGGGAGTATTGGGGGATAGAGAAGGTGATAGCTTGTGAGAAAAATTAGGTTGCCATTTCATATTCAGAAAACTAGAGTCATTTATTTCATTTTAACTCAGTAAAAATGACCCTTCATTTTAGTTTGAATCACTAAATTCCAGCTATGTAAGAAGTTATTATTCAGTCAGTGAAATACACTTAAACTTAGTTGCCTGAGGCATATTAAATAATGGTTTTTTATTAGTACTCTTAACTTTTCATAAGTTTGAAAGATGAAAGTTTAGTAAAAGTTCCATTTTCCTCATTTGATCATATAATTTGATACTTTGGGAATCATATAGTTTAGTGGTTAAGAGCAGGGGCTCTGGAGTAAAACAGACCTGAGCTGAATACCTAGCTCTGACATCAGGTCTAGCTGTGGAATGCTGTGACTCTAAACTTAAATATTCTTACTGGTAAAAATAAAGATGTGAAAATTAAATATTATGCACATAAAGTACACAGCACATAAATGCTCAGGAGATAGCAGCAGCCATCATCAAACTCACCATTATCAATCCTGTAATTTCTTTTATTCCTAGTATATTTTTCAAGTTTAGAAACACTGATAGTGGGCCAGATGTGGTGGCTCATGCCTGTAATCCCTATACTTTGGGAGGCCAAGGTGCATGAATCACTTAAGCCCATGAGTTTGAGACCAGCCTGGGCAGCATGACAAAACCCCATCTCTACAAAATTACAAAAATTAGCCAGGCATGGTGGCACACACCTGTGGTCCCAGCTACTTGGGGTGGAGACAGGGCTGAGGTGGGAGAATCACCTGAGCCTGGGGAGGTCAGGGTTATGGTGAGCTATGATTGTGCCATTGCACTCCAGCCCAGGTAACAGAGTGAGATCCTGTCTCAAATTTAAAAAAGAAAAACAGAAATACTGATAGTAAACTGAGGATTTTTTAAATGTTATTCTTGCATCTTCCGTCTCACTATGCCTATTGCATACTATTCCTCACCTATGAATAAGCTTGTGTCTCCAGATACTAATAAAATTTCACTTGAATGTTAGACCTCTCTTCTTTTGCCCCTACCACAATATACACTTCAGGAAGCATACCATCACATTGCTTTGCTTTTTTGAGGCAGGGTCTTGCTATGTAGCCCAGTTGCCCAGGCTGGTCTTGAACTCCTGGACTCAAGCAGTCCTCCTGAGTAGCGGGGATTATAAGTGTGTGCCACCATGACTAGTCAAGATTATTTTTTAAAGTAAATTTTATTATAAGAGTAGTATATGTGTATTATAGAAAATTAGAAAAGGAAGTCAAAAGAAAATACGAATGTCAAATTTTGATACCCAGATATCTTCACCATGACAACTTTGCATATACCCTTCCAAATCTCTTTCTATGCATATGTTTCCTTAACTCTGACTTATTAAAATGATCAGGTCAGTTGTCTGCAATATCCTACCTTCTGGATCTACTTGGTGGTTTTCTTGCTGTGTCATTTATCGTGCTTCTCTATCCCCTGTGCTTATGATAAACATGAAATTATATCTACAGTTTGAGTGGATTCACTTTAAACATTTTTGGTAGAATATTATAGGTGGTGTGCAGTTCATGTGCTTCATATCAAAAAACGTATAACATATGATTGACCCAACATTAATGATGCTAGATTCGTAGTCCCTAATCTCTGATCTAGTTCTTACCTCTCTTTTTACAGATTAGGTTTTCCCCTTGCAACTAAAAGTAATCTGTGTGTTGTTACTTAAGCATATGTCCCAGTTGTTACTGCTGTGTAACAGGCCACCCCAAACTTAGTGACGTTAAAAAAAAAAAAATGTCTTGCTGTTATGCTGTACAAATTCTGTAGGTCAGGACTTCAGACAGGGCATAGTGGGCATGCCTTGTCTCTGTTCCACATTGTCTGAGACATCAGCTAGGAAGACTTTAACAGTTGGGGGTGGCTCAAAATGGCTAGAGTCTGAGGTCATCTAAAGCCTTCTTCATTCACATGTCTGGACCTACGCCAGAAAGACTGAAGGCTGAATTTGGCTAGAATGGTCAACTGAAGCACCTACATGTAACTTAGTCTTCTCACTGTATGACTGCTGGGTTCCCAGAAAGAGGACAGAATATAAGAATTTCAAGAGAGCTTAGGCAGAAGGGGTATGGCCTTTTCTGACCTAGCCTTGGAAATCACCTGCAACACTTCCACATTCTGTTTCTTACATACAAGTCACTAAAGCTGGCTCAGAAGAATTAAACTCTTCCTCTTATTGAGGGAGTGGCAAGGTCACATTGCAGAAGAGCATTGGGATGAGCAATAACTGTTGTGGCCATCTTTGGAAAATACAGTTGGCTGCAGCATGACTATCCAGTTCCCCATCAGACATTTACCTAAGAGCTTTAATAACAGTTGATGATCCTTGCCAGAATCATTCATTATGATTTGCAAAGTGATTTTTTTTTATAATTCTACCTTTTAGGGGCATTATT
Source organism: Theropithecus gelada (assembly GCF_003255815.1). Classification (NCBI taxonomy): domain Eukaryota; kingdom Metazoa; phylum Chordata; class Mammalia; order Primates; family Cercopithecidae; genus Theropithecus; species Theropithecus gelada. Next base: position 83,587,849 of record NC_037681.1, read on the forward strand.
AAATGATATCTTGTAAAGTAGAGCTAGGCCGGGCATCGTGGCTCAAAGCTGTAATCCCAGTGGGAGGGTGACTTGAGCCTAGGAGTTTGAGACCAACATGGGCAACACAGGGAGACCCTGTCGCTACAAAACCTTTAAAAAAAAATTTTTTTTTTAAACTATGGCCACCATGCCTGTAGTTCCAGCTACTCAGAAGGCTGAAGTGGGAGGATCGCGCAAGCCTGGGAGGTCAAGGCTGCGGTGAGCTGTGATTGCACCACTGCATTCCAGCTTGGATGGGTTTACCATGTATATGTGTGTATATACACACACACACACACACACACACACATATATAGTAGAGCTTTCCCTTATTGACTGAGACTATTTGGTTACTCTAAAATTCATTTCCCACTGGAAATACAAAATAATTTATTCTTTTCCTTCAATTACTACTTTGTAGGAGTTATTTCAAAGCTGCCTTAAATGGTAACAAATAAGTTTTTATATCCTTCTATGTTTTGAATATCATATTGCACTTGAATTTTCCTTGATTCTATGTGTGATCTCATTGATTCAATTCATTGCAGTCATTTTTCTTTTTGAGACTGAAATTGTCTCTCTACTTGGTTCTTCTAATTGGTTCCCTGCTGGGAGCTTCAGGCTTGTCCCTGGGTCCATTGGGCATCCCCATTAACCTATCCCCATTAATTTTGATGGCTTACTTGATTTCTCAAGAAATTTGTGAAAAAAAATTGCCTGGACATGAGTTCTACCCATTGGTTTCTACCTTTGTCCCTAATGATATGTCACCAAGTTTTGTTTTGTTTGTTTTTTAAGGCAACATACTATTTAATGTGGTTTAAAATACATCGATGTCTCACCAAGTTTCATTGCGCTTTTAAAATTTTCAGACTCATTAACCTCTAACATTGGCTGCAATTGATTACTCCTTTATCTTGAAAGCCTATGCTATTTTGATTATCTGGATACTTCAGTGTTCTAGTTCTCTTCTCCCTCTTTCTGTGTCCTCTTTTCAATATATATCTTATCTGTATCTTACCTAGATATAGATAGATGTTTTCCATGTTTAATTCAGTGTCGCTCCTTTTTCTCTAGGGTACCTCTTCAAATGCTTTTCATGGATTCCTGTAACTCATCAGCTCTGTAGTCATAGTCTGACCTCACATCCTAGTATCCATTTTATTTCTCAATTACCTACTAACATCTTTACTCAGATTTCCTGCCAGCTTCTCAAACCCAATATGTCTTAGCACAGACTTTCTCTCCCTCGCTTCTTATATTTCCAACATCACAGTTCTACTAGTTGCCTAAGTTAAAATTTTCTGAGTTTTTTTCCCTCCTTCTGCATCTGATGTTACCAAGAATTAGTGCCTTTAATTCTAATATATTATACTTTTCTCTTTCTATTCCCATTGCCACCATCTTAGTCTTGTATCTCAGTACAGTTTCCTTGGACTCCTATAAGAGCCTCGTAACTAGTCTATTGCCATCCTTCTATGCCAGTCTATTTTATGCACCATTGCCTGATTAATCTTTCTCAAATACACCTCTAATTGATGATTCCTCTAGACTTAAAAAAAAAAAAAAAAAGACATATGCATAAAAACAAAGCCCAGCAGTGGTCCCTGCTGTCTTTAGAATAAAATTAAAGCACCTCTCCTCTCCCTGTTGGACAGGGCCTTTAAAGTATCTCTCCAAATGTATTTTCCTTGCCTTGTCTATAACTGTTTTTGCCCTATGTTCAGGAAAACTAGGTTATGTTTCCCCATATACCTTCTTGCCTCTATGTTTTTGTACTGTTCCTACCTCCTTGTCTCTCCTACACTGACCTACCTAACCACCAACTTCTATCTCTACCCATTCCAAATCCTACTCATTCTTCAGACCCAGCTTGAAATCCATGATGGCATGATTCATTCTGTTTGCCCCTCAGCCAAAAATGTTCTCCCTTTTCTGAACCCTTATGTCATTTTGATGATACTGCCTTAACATTGTTACTTTCTCTTTCCCTATATAAGTTTTTTGAGAGTATAAATAGTAAATAGTACATTCTCATGCTTGAAATGGTTACAGCACCTAGCACAAATTATGTACTAAAGACCAGAGATACAAAGGTAAATCAGATGTAGTTCAACTCTAATGTGAAGGAGGCATCCCTACAAAGTTATAATGTAAATTGACAAGTATTGTTTAAAAAAATAACATACACACACAGACACACATAAAGTACTGAAGTAACATAGAGGAAGGATTACTTTATTTCTTAGGGAAGTAGTGGAGGGGATAGTCAGGGGAGGTTTGGTGGATTTAAACTGAATCTGGAAGAATGAGTAGAAATTAAATAAGGTAAGAGAAGCTCATTCCAAGAAAAAGAAATGACACACTCAGAGCCACAAGTACATGAAGCTACATGATACAAACAATTCTGTATGAATAGATGTAAGGATTTATGGAGGTTCGGAGATGTTAAGGGGAGATAACCCAGGAAAGATATGTTGGGGCCAGATTATTTCAGTCTTTGTTTTATCATAGGAATGCCTTATTTTATATGCTTTTCAATTTACAAAGCAGTGTCACATTGATTATTTGCGATTCATAATAATCTTTTTTTTTTTTTTTTGAGACAGAGTCTTGCTCTGTCGCCAGGCCTGGAGTGCAGTGGCGTGATCTCGGCTCACTGCAACCTCCGCCTCCTGGGTTCAAGTGATTCTCCTGCCTCAGCCTCCCGAGTAGCTGGGACTACAGGCATGTGCCACCATGCCCAGCTAATTCTTTTGCATTTTTAGTAGAGACGGGGTTTCACCATGTTGGCCAGGATGGTCTCAATCTCTTGACCTTGTGATCCACCCGCCTTGGCCTCCCAAAGTGCTGGGATTACAGGTGTGAGCCACTGTGCCCAGCCAATAATCCTTTTTTTAGTAGTCAACAACTCTCTTATATGTCTAGTTATTTTAAATATCAGAAACCACATTAGATTTTAATTTTTCTTCTCAGTATACATTTGGGGAGAGAGGGAGTTACCAAAAAGAGAGGGAGTTACCAAAAAGAAAAACTTGTTGATAGTTTTTAAATCAAATTATATACTGATAAACTATCCCTACTCTTACTCTAGCCCCCTAAATATGCCATTTCCTATATAGCATTTGATCAGCATAGTATAGCAGCATTTTCTGCTATCAAAGATGTCTTTTAGCCACTGCTCTGTGCCTTTTTTCAAAAATAACAAGTTAAATTCTATTCTTTAAAAATATGAATTAAAATTCTGTCCTCAGTATTGTGACTTTTTTCTGTAAGCTGGATTCTTTTATTAATAACAATTTCTGATATTTTCTCAGTGATATGTATTACCAAACATTCTTTAGTTTGTATTTTTAATGGACATTTTAATAAAATAATTTGTAAATGTTTTTAAAAATCTGATTCTAGGATGTCTTTTAAAAATGGTGTGACATCCAACTGATATAGAGCATCCTATTTATAATGTGGGCCAAGCACCATGCTGTAAACCAGTTACTATCATGATGATCAGATTGAAAATGAAATTGCATTTCTGTCAATTACTGAGTTGGCAACTGTTCAATATATCTTAGCAGCAAGATGAAGAGCGACGTCGGCAGCTGAGAGAGAGAGCTCGTCAGCTAATAGCAGAAGCTCGATCTGGAGTGAAGATGTCAGAACTTCCCAGCTATGGTGAAATGGCTGCAGAAAAGTTGAAAGAAAGGTCAAAGGCATGTGGAGGTGAGTTAAAGAATCTTGTATCATTCTACAGACAACCCAGAAATCCACAGTGGACCTTTTGGGACTTTTTATTCTTACTTCAAAACGTTGCTTCAAAAATACAAAGTTTCTAACCTATTGATATGTTGCAAGACACCTAAAGGAAGCATAGTAAATTAGAAGATAACTGTTGCTGTTTTCCAAATCAACTGTTTGGCTTCATTTAAAAATACTCAAGAAGTCCTGTCTTAGAATATGCTTTTGTAAAAAACTCATACCTTGGTTTGTGATACCCCATGATTCCTCATTAATTGTATTAGGAGTATGTAAAATGTAATTGAGTCCCTAACATCTAAATCATAGCACGATTAGTGATGAGCTTGGTCGTGAAAGATTTTCATTTAAAACAAGATATTTAGAAAGTAGTTTTAACAATATTCTGGCATTATAGCCTGAGATCTTAGAAGTTTATATAAGTCCCATCTCAGTTTCTTCTTAGTCTCCTTACTCTGAGAGGGTCTTCTTCAGTATCTGCAGAGATTAATCTAAGCTTGATGTTGGGACAGCGGCTGTATATATAATTAAAGACAATTTTAATTTTACCTTCAGAGATGCTCAATTTGGACATCTTTAATTTGGAACATTTTACATTTTTAAGAGGAGTATATTCAGAAGGCTGTGAGCTTTTCATTTTGAAGGTATATAACCTACTTATCTACCAAAACATGGCAGATATTTGCCCTGAGTTAATCTTAGAATGCAAAGATCACCCTGAAGAGTAGGCAAGTGAAGACTCGAATAAGACCTTAAAGCAGCCGTCCCCAACCTTTTTGGCACCAGGAACTGGTTTTGTGGAAGACAATTTTTCCACGGACCAGGAGGGTAAGGAGGGATGGTTTCAGGATGAAACTGTTTTACCTCAGATCATCAGGCATTAGTTAGATTCTCATAAGGAGCATACAACCTAGATCCCTCACATGTGCAGTTCACAATATGGTTCATGTTCCTGTGAGAATCTAATGCCGCCGCTGATCTGACAGGAGGCTGAACTCGGGAGGTAATGCTCACTCTCCCTGTTAGGCCAGGTTCTTAATAGGCCACAGACTGGTACTGGTCCATGGCCCTAGGTTTGAGGACCCCTGCCTAAAAGGGCTGAAACAAAGATAAGCTATTCTTAGGTCAATGATAAGTTTCCTCAAAGTAAACAGAAACTTACTGCTGTTATATCTTATTGATTCCTTATGTTAAAAGCTTACTGTAGAAAATTCTAATGCTTATAACATCTAACCTTCCATCTCATACATCTGAAAGCTTCTTCCTCACACAGCTATGTATCTGTCCCTCTGGTCTTCTCAGAATGTCTGTATCTTAGTGAAACCCACCTTGCCGGGTGCAGTGCCTCACGCCTGTAATCCCAACACTCTGGGAGGCAAAGGTGGGAGAATCACTTGAACCCAGGAGTTCGAGATCAGCCTGGGCAATATCACGGGACCCTAATGCTACAAAAAACAACCAAAAAAATTATTTTAATTTTTTTCACTTTTTTTTTTTTTATTAAATCATTACCTTCAACCAACTCATGCCCACTACAAAAATTTTTTTTTTTAATTAACCAGGCATGGTGGCACACACCTGCAGTCCCACCACTTAGGAGGCTGAATTGGGAGGATCACTTGAGTTCAGGAAGTTGAGGCTGCAGTGAGCTGTGATCATGTGACTGTCCTCCAGCCTGGGTGACAGAGTGAGATGCTGTCTCAAAAAAAAAAAAAGAATTCTTCATCTTCCCTTTTTGATTGCTATCATGCAGGATTTTTATTGCAATTTCTACATTCTCTACTACAGTTTCAGTTTTATAGTAAGATCAGTAATTATTCACAGCTACATTTGTGTAATACTATGACAATTTGCTGTCATTTATCATTAATAATTAGATGCTTCTTTTATCTTAAAAATCTCCACACATTCTAAGTAAGTCTTAATAAATCTTTGCCTCCTTATATCTTTGAATCATAGAAAAACCCCATGTTCTTATGCTCCAGATAGGCTTCCTGAAGCTATTAATGCCACCTTCCTGTGGCATCATAAAACCATGTAGGAGAACAAGTAATAATAGGATGAAGGGGCATTTGGTATCTATTTTTTGTTTTTCCCAGTAGTGAGCAGATAACAATGCTAAATGACTTGTAAACTCTGGGAAGGCTAAGAATTAAAAATCCTATTAATGATATGGGATGTGTCAGCTATATAGTTAGTCCTGTCTTTATAATCCGACTACACTTGAGACTAAGCCAGGACTAGACTAGGCAAGGAGACTGTCAGTGTTACAACCCAAAGTGTGGTTGCTACCTGGTAATGAGGGACAGTAAAGATCTGAATTTGCCATCATTCAACAGTCAAAGTAAACAAAGGACAAGTGAGGATTGGATCTATAGAATTGGCAAGGAAATACAGACTAGAACAAGGAAAACCAGATGAAATGAAGAAGGGGCAGGGTTTGACAAATGACTTATGAGAACCTCCTGAGGAGTCAGGTTTCTTATTCCTGAAGGAGAACAAAGTGACCAGGGTCTATTTTTCCCATAGGACACAGCATACCTTGGATGTTGGAAGCAGCTACATATCAAATGGTAGTCTGTTTGTGAGAACTAAGGTTGACCTGAGACAAATGACACAGGCCTATTTCCTGTCCTCAGTGGTGGGTCTTGGCCTGTCTTCATAAAGGGATATGGAACAAACTAGGTCTCCTCTGGCCTCAAGGTCTAAGCCTTAGCTATCGAGAGTGAGAGTTTTGGAGAAATCTTTAGGACAAGGAGGAAGGTAAAATTCCTTTTGAAATTCAGTGATTCATATACATTTATTTATCACACAGTGCCAGCCACTGTGCTTGGCCAGGATTTGGCAAACATCCTGGAAAGGGCCAGAACACTGCAGGTTTTGTAAGCCATGTGCTCTCTGTCCCCGCTACTCAGTTCTGCCCTTTGTAGCCTGAACTGCCCTTTGCAGTCTTGAACAATATATGAATGAATGAGCCTGGTTGTTATTTACCTTCAGAAGACAGTAGGCTGGATGTTGCCCCTGGCCTGTAGTTCGCTCACCCTTGCATAGCAAATTCAAAAATCACTTGAGTTCAGAGGAGTCTAATTTCTAAGTAAAAATGACCCTGATGAGGTTGGTAAGTCAAGGGAAAGAATGAACAAATGAGTGTCCACTCTTCTAGGGTCTAGTAGGAATCATCAGGTCTGAAAAGAGAAGTTTTGCTAAGGAGTAGTGTGAAAGGAAGAGAGAGAAATAATTTGAGACCAGCCTAGATGGAGAACTCGGGTAGGAAGTTTTCGAAGCAGTAGTCCAGAGTGATAAAAGAGGGTAGTGAAGAGCTGACATAATAAGGTGGATGCACAGCCTGGGGAATGTATTGAACATGATCATCACTCAGACCCACTGCCTGAACTCACCTGTGAAAGCCTACTTTTTCCGTTCTCAAGCAGCAACCAGCCTTGGTGAGCAAAGAAAACTTACTAATTTGGAGGTGAGGTGCCTTCAGCTTCATGATGTCCACAGAAAATACATACAAGATATTTTAGGTCACCCATAACTGTATATTCAGGCAATCAAGAGACCTATATCCTGTTGCAACCAGAAATAGCTTGATTCTTGTGTAAATAACAGAATCACACCTCTCCTAGTAGCCATAGCCTAGCTTTCACTTACCCTCTGTTTGACATACTTGTGGGACTTATGAGAAAATCAGGTAGTGTATTACATACGTTTTTTTCATTTTTGCCTCATTTTGTAACTGTAGACCTGTGAAGGCCTTATTTTAAAATCTTCATTCTGTGTAAGAAACAATGTGGGTTGTATGAATCTTTCCTGACAAGGTACAGATGTTGATAAAGTTTAGTATTTTTGGTTTTAGTTGTGTAGTATTGTGGTCAGGGAATAGGACCTAAATTTCTGCTTTGGGAATTTATTAATGTTTTATTTTGGCCAAATGCATATTAAATTTTTGTTAATGGTCTATGGACACATTTGCAAGGAAGGTGACTACATTGTTTTAAGATGATATTACATATCATGTCATATATCACATATATTATATATTATAAAGTATATTATATATGATACATATTTTCTTATTATTTATTCCATAGCTTATCACTTTGCTTTAGTTAGATTAGATTTGCTTAACTTTAAACTGACGTTTTTGCCGCTTTTTATTTTTTGAGACAGAGTCTCAGTCTGTTGCCCAAGCTGGAGTGCAATGGTGCTATCTCAGCTTACTGCAACCTCTGCCTCCAGGGTTCTAGCAATTCTCCTGCCTCAGCCTCCCAAGTAGCTGGAATTACAGGCACCCGCCACCATGCGCGGCTAATTTTTGTATTTTTAGTAGAGACAGAGTTTCACCATGTTGGCCAGGCTGGTCTTGAACTCCTGACCTCAGGTGATCCGCCCACCTTGGCCTCCCAAAATGCTGGGATTACAGGCATGAGCCACTGCACCGGGTGGGCCTTTGCCTCTTTTTTCTGTAGACAAAGTAGTACACTTTGTTTTGCATTTCGGATGAATGAAGAAATTTTTTTTACTTTTGCCCATGAGAATGTCTACATGATCCTTATTATTTCAGTTATGGAAAATAAATTTGTTGAGCTGAAATAGTATCTTAGGCCTTCAATAATTTTTATTTTCAGTTTCTATTAATAACATAATATCTGTATTGTGTTTCTTATCTTTTGTTTGATTTCTGTAGAATAACTTCAAAAATAATGAATTTTATGGGGACCTTTGTTGAGAATTTTAAAAATCATAAGCGAGAAATTTTTTTGGAATTTTTAAGTATGCTTTTAATGATAACTGCACTTTCTGTTTACAAAATGCAGATATTCTCTCTCTCTTATTTAACTGTCACCAGACATCTTGGTTTCATTCAATTTATCTATAAATAAAAAGTATAAGACTGGCCTTATTGACCACACTATTGGGATATCTATTTTGCTTATACTGCTGTGCAGTGTCAACTGGAATGCATTTTCATATTCAGTGCATATCAAATCTCCTTTTACCTTTTCCTGCACACACAGTACACAGCATACTTGCAAACCAGCTTCTGTTGTATAGTGGATCTCTAGTTTACTTTCTGCCTTGTTCACCTACTGGGTTTTCAGTGTTTAACCATAAAGATCTATATATTATATTTATACATTTATATTATGTAGTGTCTTTAAACACACACATGCACATGCACTTAAGTTCTGTAAGAATACCATTAGAGCATTTCTTACAGGTGTTAGGAAATATGTAACATTAACTGTTCAAAAGAATTCAAAGTTGATTGTAAAACTGAAGTCAATGAATGAAAAGAAAGTAGAAACCCATTCTTACGAAGACCTGAGCTGTGTAGATCACTTTTTACTCTTGCCATCCCAAATAGTAATCCTTTTATCTAAGGTTAGCAGTACATATATGAACATTGAGTTAACCCACTCAGCATTACTGGGGAGTGGTAGTGTAAATGACACCTGTTTAACATCATATAGGAACCTAGCACTGTATAAGTGAGTAAAGAAAGTAGGTACTATTTCCTGGGTATCCCTGGAATCTGAAAGAACCCATATACAACCATATTTCCAGACTTTCCTATTTTTTTTTTCATGGCAATGCCATCATTCTATTCACTCAGGCTGGAGAGTTTATTTTGATGGTGGCCTCACCTTTACTCTCCTCAGTATCCCTTCTCCCACAACCCAACATCCAATTGATTTCCAAGTTATGTCATACCTACTCCCAATTCTTTCATCCTGGGTTAGGCTGTCCATACTGCTTGCGTTGGGGTTATAACAGTCTCCAACTTGCATTTCTTGACTCTAGCCTTTCTGTTCTCGAGTCCAACATTTAGGTCAGCAATTTTGCATGACAGATGGTGTCACGTGCATAGGGCTCTCTTATGCACAGTCCCTAGACCACTTTTGCTTTCACATAAGAAGGCATATGAGAATGTGAGCAAGAGTGATATTATAGAAATAATAAATGAAGCTGCTCTGATAAAAGATGTAAGCTTCAGTACTTATATTACTACTAATAAGTTATACCCACTTCACAACTGATTACAATAAGGCACTTCGGTTGAAAACAGCTTATGGAGATTGCTGTTAAATTAATCTTCTAAAGCACAGTACTGATCATGTTGACCACCAGTATCTCTACATTCCTACCAAGTAAAAGTTAAACTTCCCATTCTGTCCTTCAAGACTCTCTATAAGTTTGCCTTTTAAGTCTTACCTTCTATTATTTCTCTTTAAGTATGCTTGAGCCAAATAGGACTTTACGCCATTCTCTGAACATAACCTACCCATTCCTCCATTCATGCCTGTAATGCCTTCCCCTCAATTGTACCTCTTGAAATTCTATACATTTCTGAAGACCTAATTTGAAGGTTAGCATTTCCAAGAAAGAATTCCTGGTGTCATTGGCAAAGAATAATCTCTTTATCTTTTGAATTTGCTCTGTACCTTATTTTTATCCAGTAACCCCCACCATACATGGTATTATAGTCCCTTGAATATGCCTTTAAGGCAGAATAAATGTCTCATACAACTTGGTATCTCCTCAACATCTAGCACAGTGTTTTGCATATTGTGTGTACAATACACAGTAGAAGTTTCTTGAATAAAGGAATGAATATTGAATTCTCTACTCTCACTCTAGATTAATTGTATTCAGTAATCATCAGTGGAGGCTTATTGGCAGTAAAAAAGTACTGCATTAGATCCCTAAAAGCTATTAATAGAAGCTGTCTCTGACACAGAATAATGCTGAGGAAGTGTTCTGAACACCTTTTTGACACACAAGAAATATTTGTTAGCGTATTTGCAGGTTTTGAGGATAGTGAAATTGAAGATGCCCACTTCTATGAAATGAGTCAAATAGTTGATTAGCTGAGCACAGCTGATTCAAAAACATGTCCCAAGTGATTGTGCTTAAATAATGAAGCCATGTATAATACTTTAGCTATTTCTTTGAAAGCATTTACCAATGTTTTTATCTCTATGCTTCCCTGCCCCCACCCCCCTGTGTGGGGGTGCATTTCTCAATCTTTTTTCCTTTTCTTTTTTTTTTTTTTTTTTTAGACGGAGTTTTGCTCTTTCACCCAGGCTGGAGTACAGTGGCGTGATCTCGGCTCACTGCAATCTCCACCTTCTGGTTTCAAGCCATTCTCCTGCCTCAGCCTCCCGAGTAACTGGGACTACAGGCGCACACCACCACACCTGGCTAATTTTTGTATTTTTGGTAGTGATGGAGTTTCACCATGTTGGCCAGGCCGGTCTCGAACTTCTGACCTCGTGATCCACCTGCCTCAGCCTCCGAAAGTGCTGGAATTACAGGCGTGAGCCACCGCGCCTGGCCAATCTTTTTTCTTTATTATTTTCTTCTTCCAAATGGTTTACATAGTAGATGGGAAGTCTTCAATAAATGTAAACTATTGTTATTAATATTAATGCTCATAGTAAGCATTTACTTAGGAAGCCAAAACTCAAGCCTAAAGATGTACAGTTTCAGAAAGGGACAAATGTTGGTGGATTAAACCAAACTGTAGAATTTTGGAATTTCTCAATTGGACAAAAATCTTTGGAATACCTCACTACTAATAAAAGTTGCCCAATTAAAAAAAAAATTGGGTTGCAGAGCAGTAGGGGTATTCTTCAAATCACAGGGCTACACAGCTATTTCTCCAAAAGGTACATTGCCTGTCTGTTGGATAGAAATTAAAGTTAAACCTTTAATGTGCAACTAAAATTGCTGCTGTGCCTTTTCAAATATATAGAATTCAAAATTACTGAAACAATTTTATCACTAGGATTTGGAGAGGAAAAAATACCTACTAAAAATCTTTAATGTCAAAAATTGACTCCATTAATTAATTATTACCCAAAACATTTTACTAGGGATATAAAAAATTATGTAAGACTTTCTCATTCCCGTATATTTAATTTTGGTTGATAATTTTTCCCAGATTTTGCTCTACCAAAATTTATTGTCTTAGTTGTTTTTGAACTTTCCATTGTATAAAGGCACTGTATATGCTAGTCTCATTCTTAATCTATCCATAATGTTTTTATGATAATATTTTATTAATAGCATAAAAGTATTTAAGCCTTCATAAAAATGACAAATATGTATATATATAAGGAATGTGTGCTTATTTATGCATTTAAATCTAATAATCTGATAAAAGTGTAAAATTTAGAAATATTTGATGACTTTGTCACCAAACCAACTTATATTTTTGTGTGCCATTGTTAGAGTTACTTATAGATTACACTTTAAAATACAGGGACTCAATGAGCTCAGTGATTCAGAGACAGCGTGTGGCAAATTGTCAAAACCTTTGCATCTGCTTTGATATGATAATTCATGTTTGACATATGGATGTAAAATATAAATGTTAATCCAATAGTGAAAGAGTGACTTAAAACTGATTTCTTAACTTGCTTATCTGTGTCTGGCCTGAATTTGAATAACTATTACTAAAATACTGGTTTTTCTTCTTTAATGTTTTGGATGAATGATATAAAATATAAATAATAGACTAACATTATTGCTACATGTTCCTACAGATGAAAATGATAATATTGAGATAGATACTAACGAGGAGATCCCTGAAGGCTTTGTTGTAGGAGGTGGAGATGAACTTACTAACTTAGAAAATGACCTTGATACTCCCGGTAATTTCAAAATATAAATGTTTTGTGTCCTGCTGCATGGCAAACTTTATGGTTATATTTTTATTATCTCATCAATAATAATAATTTTGTAGTTTTATTACATCTTATGGCCTCATAAACCATTTAGGTTAATCCACCTTCCATCCATCAATTTTATGTTATTTTGTTTTGGGTTGGATGTTAAAATTAGCAATAACATTGGAATAGCAAATTGTAGTTGTGTTCTCTTATTATTAAGATTCACTATTGTATTTTATGTCATGTGAGACAATCTGTAGGCTTTCAATAGTTGGTTCCCTTCTCAGCTTAAATATTTTGGTGTGATGTCATAAGGTGTATATTCCACATGTAAATCTAAACCATGGGATCAGATTTTGTGATGTAGTTTAGAATTATAGTCTTAGTGGTAATATTATTTTGCAGATTTTCTGTTTACCTTAAATACTTAAATATTACTCTAGTAAATGATTTTACATCTACTTAACTAATTACAATAAGATACTTTGAAAACTATATAGACTGCTGTTAAATTAACCTTATGTCTTATATCAGTAAATCACTTTGGCAATGGACCTTTGTAAGTTCTTATTTAAAATATAAAGATACTTGCTGGTGGTTTTTAATAGGTGAGTGTTGCAAATGCACTGCCTTTTATAAGCCAGCAGCAAGTAGCAATCCAAAATTTTGTATACCTAAGGGGTTCCATAAATGCTTGTTGAATTGAATTCTTATAGCAATAAAAAGTCTTTGGTGATTTCTTTAGACTTAAAGGAAGGAGGCAAAGTCTCTAACATTTATCTTTTCATGTAAAAAGCTAAAGGGAGTGAGAGCAAGCATACTTTTTCCTATCCCTGTCATGCCCCTGCAATGCTAAGCGGCTCCATTTCTTTCCCTGTTGGAAATACTACTATTATTTCAAGAAACAGGTGACCAGGGTTTTCCTGACTATAACGAACACTCAAGAAAACTCATGCCCTTTTGGCAGAAGCTCCTTCATGCCCCGGTGTTAAATTATACTATTGCTAAATAGAATTTGGTATATTTATAATTGTGCAAGTCCAAAAGGATGCTGATATTTAAGGAAAACTGTTAAATGTTTAACCCAAAATTATAACTACATTTTACTTCTTTCTGTTTAAAATACTACAGAACTTGGTTAGGTTTGATTTTTTTTTTTTTTAAACATTTTTGTTGTTGCTTACTCACCTTCCTACCATAACAACCACTAAAGGCTTTATCAGAAACCAATCACATCTTTTTAATGCTGAGGACATCCATAAGTACTGGATTGAATTTTTTAATATTCAATTTATGGAAGTATAAAATCAGTAATAATATGTGATGCCTATGTCCTGATTCTACAGTAGGTTAGTAACACAGGAAAAAATAGCCATTTCTTAGGTAAAATAACGGGAGAATTTTCTAGTTTCAGCTATAGCAACTTTAGGGAATACTTTAAAGATTGGTTAATTTTAATCCTAATAGGCTTGACTCTTGTCCTTTTTAAAAACTCTCTTCCTACTTAATGTTTTCCAAAAAGAACACACATCTCAGCCTTCCTGTTTGGAGTTAACTAATAAATTGTTTATGGCTCTCAAGCATGCCAGTTAAGTGTTGGCATGTAAGTAGACAGGCCTCCCAATTCAGATTTATGGTTTATTTTGTGGCAATAAGAAATAGGAATGCAAACTAGAATCTAGAAGCCCATAGAATATATTATGATTTTTATCCTTGCTTTATTTTCCCCCCAAATTTTTTTCATATGTATATGTCATAATGTTTTAATAATAAATTGCTTAATCTTTATCTTGATTTGACCATAGTTCATCAGATATTGTTTAAAAGAGTAGCCTTGCAATATAAACTGACCAATTTGCATGAAAGTAATGACAATAGCATTTATTAAGAGTCTTATAATTAGAAAAGTTATTAATCTTTATGAAAAATATCCAGCAAATGGTGGACATATCTATTGCAACCATTTTATTAAGGAGTTGCCTTTTATTAATTTAAGAATTAGTTGTGTTTCTACTCATTTTGAACTATTGTATTATGAAAGATTAATGTATATTAATACATTCCAAAAATGTAATAATCTGTATTGTATTTCTGCTATCTAAGTAGAGGGTATTTGTAAACATATACCCTGTTTCAATGGTGGTTATATAGGTACATATATAAACACTGGATTCTAATAGTATGTACATAATGACGATCTGAGATAATGTTAAGAACTTGTTTTAATATGGCATTATATTTATAAATCTAATATACTAAAAGAATTAAAACTATAAAATAATATTCAAAATGAAATGTATCTCTTCCTTTAAATATCTAGTTTGTTATAACTTGTTTTATTATGTATAACATACAGTGTTTATATAAATATATACATCACATACAGGCACAGGTTTTTAGGTAAGCATTAGCTACTATTTAAAGTATAACTAAGTTCTCTTTAGATAAGTTGACTGTATTCTTTAAGGGGAATGATTTTGGTGGGGGAATATACATATGTAAAGGATTTTTCGTATGTCTAATCTAATATCCTTTTCTTCTTTCTTTTAAAATATAGTAATACTTTTCTGAGCTCACATAAAATTGACAGTCTACATATCTAAATGCATCTCAGTTATTCATGGTATTTGCGTATTTAACAGAACAAAACAGTAAGTTGGTGGATTTGAAACTGAAGAAGCTCCTAGAAGTTCAGCCACAGGTGGCAAATTCACCCTCCAGTGCTGCCCAGAAAGCTGTAACTGAGAGCTCAGAGCAGGACATTAAAGTAAGTCTTACTTGTTTAAAACATTTGGCTTAGTATCTGTGTCTTCTGGTTTCTGCCAGCAGTTAATTCTAAAAGCAATTTTTTACCAAATTCTTCACCAATATTAAGATTAGGGTATAAGAAATTTTTACTGGTGAGGTGTGGTGGCTCATGCCTGTAATTCCAGCACTTTGGGAGGCCAAGGCAGGAGAATCAGGAGTTCAAGACCAGCCTGGGCGACATATTGAGACCACGCTACTGAAAGTAAAACAATTAGCCAGGCATAGTGGTGCGTGACTGTAGTCCCAGGCTGAGGTGGGAGGATTGCCTGAGCCCAGGAGTTCAAGGCTGCAGTGAGTGGTCATCATGTCACTGCACTCCAGCGAGGGACACAGGGCGAGACCTTGTCTAAAAAAAAAAAAATTAATTAAAAAAAGTAATTAAATAGGCAGTAAGTAAATATCAATATGGTAATCAGTATTCATATACTATTTTTCAGGGAAACTACTGCTTTAAATTGTTATTTCAAGTAAAAATAGAGGCAATATGGAAATTATTCTTGAGTTCTATATCTATGTATATTTTGCTAAGAAGAATACTGTTAAGAGAATTCTAGCGCATTTTTCAATAATCCTCAACCTTCTGCCTGTTTAGATGAACTATATGTATGTTATTTATAAGAATCATCACACCTGAAAGTGGTAATGTGATTGAATATAAATGTTTAAGATAACTTGCATGTGTTTTGTGCCATTTTGCGTCTTACCTTGTGTAACATTTTAGTCAAAATGCCACATTATAAGAATATTATTAGACTGTTTATATTATTCCCACCCACATGTTTCCCTGCTTTCCTCACAGTGATTAGTATTTCTGTAGCTTTAGGGCACTTCCAGTCCTGTATAACTTTTCACCCACCTGCGGACTATAGGGACTGCCCCGCTGACTGAAAGGATTTCCTTCCCCTGACAGAGATGCTTTGAAGTCCCAAAACAATGACTTTCATTGCTTTTCCCCTATATTGTCAGTTTCTATAAATTGGTGATGAAAGTGTGTGGCAGCACTAGAGGACTTTTGGTCTCTATCTTTGAACAAAAGGAAGCCTGGATCAGGTCTGATTTTTTGCGTTCAATTTAGCTTTCTGCAGTGGATTTAATGCAGAATGAAGCTGGCCTAAGAATAATACAATAGATTGAAAAGGCTAACTGAATTAGTGGGTTTAGAGGAATACATTTGTAAAGTGGCAGAAGTCCCTACTCATAAAAAGGTTTCTTAAGATGGGATTTGCTGGCTAATCGCACTGATATTTTAGGATGTTGCCAGGCCTAAAAAAATTTAGCTGTGTTTGTTTATTTTGGTAAAGACTTGAGTTTTAGACTATTGGATAGTTATTATAACAGTAGAACTCTATTTTTCTTTAAAAAAATAGAATAAAAGCCAAAATTGTTCCTATCATAACTATATGGCTAGGATATTACAAGCATGATATTAATGATAAATGCATTAGATAACTTTAAAAAAATAAAATAGTGCTATTTTCATTTTTATGGTTTATCTGTATAGATAAAATTGGTTTTGCTTTCCAAAACACTCTTACATAGTAGTCTTTAAAGTTATTCCAACAAAAGGTGTGCTTTAAACAGCTTGCCTTTGTATGATTCCTTTTAGTTAAGATTTTGAAAATGGTGTTTATAAAGAACATATAAAGTCCATCTGTTCTCTTGAAGCTTTCAGTGTTGATTTGGGTTTTAATTTTTTTTAACAAAATGCAGTTTACACATTTATAAATGAGGCATTCTGTGTTTGTGGAAAAGGATAAACTGTTACCTTCCCCTGAGGATTCTGTATCCCAGGCCTCCTTGAGGCTAGAGAATAGGCCATTGGAGGGCTCCCTCATTACCGATTGTCTCAATGCAGAGGAAGGGCAAAGTCTTGGTAGCTTTTGATAACCAGTTTCAGCATTCAGCAGGCTTAGCTATTAGTCATGCATCTTAGCCTTTCCCTATTTACTTTCAAAACACTTAATAAAAATAATAAAAGATTAGGTATAAAATGAAATATTTGTTTGGTACACAGCACCTCGGTATCTGCAGCTTCCACACACTGCAGTGGTTCAGTCTTCTGGGATATTTCTTGTTGATAGAACCATTTGAATTTGTTACCAGTATTAACATGGGAAGCTCCGGAAAAGATAATTGTAGTTTCCTTAGCTGTAAAGGGCTTACTTACAAATCTGGCTTTGGAAAGTTATAGCTGATGAAATGCAGTTCAGTAGGGTAGTATTATAATCCTACCTTTTAGCCTTCATCCAGCATTAGTGGTTTATCTCAATGGGCATAAAATTAGAAACTAGTTCTTGTTGTCATACAAGTCTGTGGGGCTGTGCAAAACTGATGACACAGAATAGTGGGGGAAATAGGAGGCAAACATGGCTTTTAAATAGTATGTATCACTGCTGGAAGACATGTTTGTATCAAAGTTATCAGGAGTTAAACCATGTGTCCCAAAGTTTGTGATTACAGGTAACAGAACTTGCAGTTGAGCTATTTAAAGTGCTTTAAAATCCTTTTCTTGCAAAAAGTTTCTAAATTAGTGTTTTCTTATATCAGTAAAAGTTGCCTTACTAATGTGTAATTTTATGTTTATGCGATCAGGACTCTCTTACCATGTGTTGTTTTACTTTTAGAATGGCACAGAAGATCTCCGGACTGAACGATTACAAAAAACAACAGAACGTTTTAGAAGTCCTGTTGTGTTCAGCAAAGATTCTACAGTCAGAAAAACTCAACTTCAGTCTTTCAGCCAATATATTGAGAATAGACCAGGTAGAACTCTTTTTAAAATGTTTTCCCACCTTATGATTTAACTATATATAGATACCTATATATAGTTTATATATATATATATATAAAAATAATCTGGTAATGTAAATTCACATTTCAATACACAAATATCAAGCTTTATAATAATTTTACATGTCTTTCCTCTTTTTTTTTTTTAAGAGATGAAAAGGCAGAGATCAATACAGGAAGATACAAAGAAAGGAAATGAGGAGAAGGCAGCGATAACTGAAACTCAGAGGAAGCCATCAGAAGATGAAGTGCTTAATGTATATTAATTTTTTGTGTGGTTTCATGATTGCTGATAATTCCAAACTGTATGTGGAAATAGTGCCTTTATTTGTTAAAATGAGATGTTAGGTTTTTTAAGATGTCAATCTCCAGTGCATTCAAAGCAGAGTGAGAGGGGTGCACTGTTGAATTAGTCTGCAGTGTGGTGATAATTGTCAGATAAAAAAAAATGAATTTTTCAGAGTTCCACAGCCCCAGTTTCCTTGAGACATTTCCATCAGGGCACTTCCCATAAAGAGATTCCAGTATTGATCTACCGGGAGGATTTTAATTATTACAATAGCAGATACCGCAGAGCTGCAGTTAGAGGGAAAAGTCACATGAGACCTGCTAGAATTTCTCAGCCAACCCATTTTGTTGGCTTGGGTTAATGGGTGTTCAACCTTTCCATTATCCAGATCAGCCGTGAATTACTAGCTGAATGATGTTTGCATTAATATAATATATATGGTAATTTCTTCACTTAATTAACGGGGAGGTTCAGCTCAGTAGGGGTATGGGCTGATCATGTGTAAAATTGATTTGTGAGGGAAATATTTGATAGACCGCAGGGAGAAAGCTGCTTTTGATGGACAGCTGCGGGACAGAAGCAGGAAGAACAAGTTTTAACTTGAATTTTTGTCTGGAAGCATAGCTCTCTTTAATAGTACTACTTTTTAAATTATCTACAGTTTTTCTAGGTATTTTCATTGTTTTCAGTGTTAAAATATTCTTTGTTGGATTTTGAAATCCTTACAAGTATACTCAGAGTCACCAACTACATTTTAGGACTCTAAAATCTTCTCATTTTAAGTTGTTTACTTTAGAAGACCTGGAGAGGTATGAGCTAGAAAAGAACAGCTCATTGATAATCCTGATGAAGTATTTGGTATAACTTTTAAGTTACAGAATACTTAAGTATACTATGTACTCACACTAAAGATACCTGATTATGAAATTTCTTTCTATTTTTAACTGAACCAATCAGTAAGAGCAATGAAGTTTGTGTGTTGCTTATCACTTCTACTTCCTTATATATTTGTTTTTTGTATTGTCTTTGCAAACTACTGTATTTGTTTTGTCTGTCTCTATGGGAATGAGAAAAGAAAATTTCCCTTTTGAAAATGTTCTACTGTCTGGTAGATAGGTTCAAAAAGCATTCACCAGATTATCCCAGATTTTAAAGTTACCATTAGCATTTATTCTATTATTGTATTTTTTTCTGTTATATTTTGCATTAAGATGGAAGAATATTGATTTTTTAAAATTTTTTAAAAATACAGTGACTTTTAAAATCAAACTATCCTGAGAAATTTAGTTTTATGATTTCTTAAAATATTTTAACTTTACGTTTGTCAACTGCCATAATCAATTTAATAATAAGTTGGTATAGATTGAGGTCACATATGAGTACAAATTACTTACCAGTTCAAAAGGTATGTAAGTTATACATATAGTTAGACATATTCATTAATCATGAGAATTCTAAAATATGTTCATAATTAACATAATTCTTGATTTTATTTCCTGTTTAAGGAGTAGTGAAATATAATTCCCTATAGCTTCTAAGAGATCCATATGCTAGGTACTGAAGGAATTTGACAGAAGAAGTTTGTTCACACGTATTTCTCTGAATAAATAATGTTATAAGTGCTTATGATAGTATTGGTGGTGGTAAGAATAATCATTTAATCAGTTCTTCAGTATTTCTTAGCTAATTAGATCTCTTAGCCCCAGAAATGTCAAAAAGTAAACAGGTAATCCAAAGGGAGCCATAATTAATCAGTTTTTATGACTATACCATAAATAACCCTGACTTTGATGATTTAAATTTGTAATATGATTGTTAAAATTAAAGGTATACTGGCACACATACATAAAAAATATATGTTTTAAACATGGATGGTTCAAAAAATAAATTTTCAAATTAAAATCCAAACTTGGCTAAATGGAAGATTAACAAAATCAATATGAGTTTTCTTAGATCCTGTGTAGCAAGGCTTGAAACCACCTGTCAGGTTACTATTTACAACTGTAATAATTAGTAATACATCAACAGAATGGCATATTAAAGTACAGGAGCCAGCTGGAGGGAAAATTGGAGATATTGTGAACTTCCCTTAGGATCATTTTTAAAGTATTTTTAAATAATGTAATCATTTTGAAAAAAATGTATCTCTTTTGTATTTCCATAGAACAAATTTGTCTGACTGTCTCAGGATGGATGCTTTCAAGGTCAATTCCTTAGTAAAACTCCATTTTTGTATATTACACTTTTGAGTTAAAAGTGTCATTGGTGTGTGTTTTGATAATCACAAAGGGGAAAATTATCTTCTTTGTCCATGCTTAAATAACTCTGACTTAACTCTAAGGATAATTTTTTTTTTAACTTAGCATTAACTTTTAAAATCTGGCAAATCTGGCTGTGAAATTATAAACATAATAGTAAACAGCTAAAGAGTTCTCTATTTACAAAAGTTTGGTATATGTAATACATATGAAAATTTTCTGAATCACAGAGAGTTGCTTTTGGTACTAAGGGTGATACTAAGGGTGTATTTGGTTCTCTAGGTAAGTGCTTTACTAAGTGTTTATAGAAAGGAAAAATGCAACTTACAAGTGATTTTTTTTTCCTTCCTGTTTGTTCTTGTTAACAGAAAGGGTTCAAAGACACCAGTCAGTATGTTGTAGGAGAATTGGCAGCACTAGAGAATGAGCAAAAGCAAATTGACACCCGTGCCGCGCTGGTGGAGAAGCGCCTTCGCTATCTCATGGACACAGGTACGGTGCCCAATTACACTGTAAACAGTTTTGGCAAATTGAGCGTTCACAAACTCTTATAGAGTTTTGGAAGTGTGAATCTTTGAAGCCTGAATGTTCAGCAAAACTGCCTTGAAAATAAAAAGGCTGCGATTTGCAGCCACCTCTCTGGGCCCTGGTGATAAGAGTGCCTTCATGGGAAGTGATAACTCGCCCTGATACCGTGTGAGCCAGCACTATTGAACAGTGTGCTCATCCATGCAGAGTTGGAATACACATCTGTGCCTCATTGATATGCCACTGCTTAAAAAAAAAAGTAAGATCTTTACTGTTCTACTGATTCATTGGGGAAAAAAAAGATTTGGCCAGCTAAAGCCATGTACTGCATGAAACAGAGCACTGTGCATAGGGGACGGCTCCATGGACTAGATCACTGAAATTTGAGAATACTATCTGGTTACTGATGCTCCACAATTTTTTTTTTAAGAGAACAGGTTTTTAGAAGTCTGTGATACTTTGTGTCACAGTTGCATTTGAAAGGATTAAGGTATATAGCAAGGTTTGTAAAGATGGGTTAGAGCACCAAGTTAGCTTCTAACCAGAGGGCAGATTGGCTTTTTAATGCTGATTGCCAATGGTGATTGAATAGATCTGAGAGCACAATAAGCAACTGGAAAGGCACTGTGTGTGTGTGTGTGTAAAATGCTACCCCTACAAAGATATTAAAATGTGAAATAAATTAAATCATTCATACCAAATTATAAGTTATATTAAGAAAAAAAGTCAAAAAATACAAGTGGAAAATTCATTCCTGTAATCTAATTAATTGCTTTAATTGTATGGCAGTGTTAAAATAAAGTAGATTAGCATGATTTAGGATTGGAAAGCTTTCCTGAACTTTTTCTTCTCTATTTTCCAAAAATGTATTTAAAATAAAAGAACTTCTCCAAAAATAAGCATTTATATGGGACATTTGAAAATGCATAGATTAGTGAAATCAGAACATATTAGAACAGGAAGGAACCTTAGGCTTTATCTGGGACAGTGGATTTCATACTGTGTTCTATGGAGTCCTAAATCTTCTTCAGAGGCACCTCAGGGGCTTGCCAGGACAATAAGGGAGCAGAAAGTAGACAGGCATCTGGATTCCTTACCTTACTTCAAATAGAGTGGCTCTGAGTTTATTTATCTGAAATAGTGGGCTTTTTGAAACAGTTTATTTGAAGAAAAGGTTCTACTGCTTAAAATTTAAAACCAAAAATACTTTTTAAAAAATCTATTACTTAATCTTTTCATTATATAGGTGAGGGGACAGAGGCATAGGAAACGTTCAAGGTCAAACAGATCACCACATGGTAGACCTTAGATTAGAATTCAGGCTACCAGAACCCTATCATACACGATCCTTCTTGCTACACCAGAATATGTAGACCATGTAGATCAATCCCCTAACAAGTTACATGCATGTTCAGTCTTACACCTGTATACTTGTATGGATTCAGCATGGATCCATAAACCAATGTATTGTTTTATATTTGCATTTTTTCTTGGGTTTCTTAGGGATTTTGAAAATATTAGCTATGTTACCTATATTAAACATATAATTACTAGACTGAATAATATTTGTAATATATTTTTAACTATTTCCTGTAAATATTTTAAGGAGACACATTTCCTTTTTTATTTTCCAAACAAATGGAACTTAACCAGCCTTCCGTGGTTGTGTTGAATAAATTCAATGTTACTATACAAGAAGACTTGTGCCACTAGTGAAAAAGCAATAAATCCTGTTTCCTCTCCCCCTTTAGCACTTGGAGCCTGATTTATTGAGGGTTCTAACCAAAATAGACTCAATTTCTCCTTCCTACCCAACATATCACTAGTGAAGCTTTGAAATGGCCCCATTCCAACCATAGATGCTTTATAATCTGAAAGACAGTCACAGAATACAGGTTAAATCTAGAATCCTTTGGAGCTTATTTTATTTCTTACTTCACGTGACAGAATCTGATCCTAACTGGATCTGCTTCTGCAGATTTAGACCAAAACTGAGTTGGTCTCCCAACTTCATAAGCTCCAAGAATCATCCTAGACTGTTTTAAACCTCCTCCAACACAAATAATGTTTTAAGAGTTGCCTAAAACCTAGTATCTGAAGTAAGAGATAAGATGTTAGAAAGTGAAAGCATACATTCATCCTTTTCCTTTTTGGGTTCCAGTTCATTCCAACTTCTTATTTATTATAATGCCTTTTTTGGGGATGTTAGACATTTCAGTGTACTTTCTGATTCTCAGCCTAGAATTAAGGAGAGCAGATAGTGCCCGTGTTTTTTATATGATGAGACTGAGGCTCAGACAGGGGAAATGATTCACTTAAGATTATCTCATTAGGAATGGTGGAGTTAGGGCTTGAACCCAGGTTTTCAGGTTTTCTAGCTCTTGACTCAGTCCTCTTTCCTCACTACATCTTCTTTACAGAACAAATATACTTTAATCTGCTATTTCAGTCTTTATATACTTGTAGATAATTGACTATATTCAGGTTTTTTGCTGATTTGAAATTCACATAATATAAAATTAACCATTTGAAAGTGCACAATTCTGTAGCATTTGGTACATTCGCAGTGTTGTATAGTCATCACCATTGTGTATTTCCAGAAGTTTTTCATCACCCTAAACACGAATTCTATTCTCACTAAGCAATAACTTTCTATTTTCTTCTCCCCCAATCCCCTGGGAATCTTAAATCTACTTTTTCTATGAATTTTCTTTATTGTAGTTATTTTCTGTAAGTGGAATCAAACGATATTTGTCCTTTTGTGTCTGGCTTCTTTCACTTAACATATCTTCAAGGTTCATCCATGTTGTAGCATGTACCAGTACTTCATTCTTTTTTATGGTTGAATAATATTATATTGTATGTTTATACCACATTTGTTTATTCATTCATCTGTTGATGGATATTTGGGTTGTGTCCACTTTTAGCTACTATGAACATTTGTGTACAAGTATCTGTCTGCATCTCTGTTTTCATTTCTTTTGGGTATATACCTAGGGTTGGAATTTCTGAATCATATGGTAATATTGTACTCAATTTTAAATGAGTTGTGAGGTTTAGGTAGAATTCAGAATACATTTTCCAAAAGAAACACTGTTGTAAGTGTCTACAAGCCAGACAAACTCACAAAAACCTGTTAATTCCAAATGTAACTAAATAATACTAATAGTTATTTTAAACCTGAGTCCTAGGCTCCCAGAGCTTGGGCAATATTGGATTTTAAGCACCACACCTGTGACGTTGAAGCTACTTACATCCTGGGGGGAGACAGGATGGGTGGGGCCGGGATGGCAGCCCAGATTGCTGGACATTTCTCCTGGCATATTGGCAGAAGGCCTTAGCAAGAAAGTAGGAAAAGAATGTAAAAGTCTCGTCTAACAAGATGGGGAGGTGCCAGGGATGAGAATTGCAGGAGCTGGGAAAGGGCACCAACAACACAGATAGAACAACTATGGGATTTATATGTTTGGTTCCTTCTGAAATTGTTCAGTAATCCTAAATCAGTGATAGTTTGAATACTGAGCAGCCATACTGTGTATGGGAGTGTGTGGGTTTTTTTCTTTTAAACTATATTTCAGGCTGGGCGTGGTCACTCACGCCTGTAATCCCAGCGCTTTGGGAGACCGAGACAGGTGGATCACCTGAGGTCTAGAGTTCGAGACCAGCCTGGCTAACATGGTGAAACCCCATCTCTACTAAAAATACAAAAAATTAGCCAGGTGTGGTGGTGGGTGCCTGTAACCCCAGCTACTTAGGAAGCTGAGGCAGGAGAATCTCTTGAATCTGGGTGGCGGAGGTTGCAGTGAGCCAAGATCGCACCATTGCACTCCAGCCTGGGCAACAAGAGCAAAAGTCTGTCTCAAAACAAC